>NC_039367.1:133569067-133613249 GCF_003573695.1 Papaver somniferum | reverse complement strand
AAAAAAAAAAAAAATGAAAAAAATCATCGTTACGTTTTGTTCAATAAGACCAAAGGGAAGTAAAAATGTATAAGTCAAGCAAGAAATCGAAGAGAAGAGTTAATTGTCAAGGTTCTAGGAGGTTCGATAATTTATCATCAACAGTTGAAAACCGAAGAAGACGTTGTTTCTACTGAGCACTATGAGAGAGTCGAGGAAAGATACATTTGGTTGCTTTGTTAGTCCGCTTTCAATCTGGCGTAAGATCTTTCTAGCACTGGTTTAACTCATCACATGTAATTAGTCCAGCTGTGTAGCAGATGTCCCTCTCATCTTTATCTCTCTCCTAATCTTATCCAGCTGTAAAGCAGCGGACGCATCTTACAATGTTTATCTAGTTGTGTAGCGGATCTCTTTATCTAGCAGTGTTGCGGATGTGTCTCCCTTTTCTTCAGTCAGCTTTAGAGCTGACACCTTTAATTTCTCTGGCATTCTAATTACTTGGAGATAGGTTGAGAATATGTATGTCCTCATAGCTCTTTGGATACTTGTGACCAATTAGAAGTAATGGTTTTGTGGGTACACCTCTGGTAAACCCTCCCGAGATTAACTCGGTTTTATTTATTTTTTATTAGTTTTGCTCGAGGACTAGCAAATAATAAGTTTGGGGGTATTTGATAGACGCATTTATGTGTCTAATTTGTCCTCAATGTTTCGTATTGTTGGTACTCGTTTTCGTCCTTATTATGGTGTTTTATGTATTTTTAGGTATTTTTGGAAAATAAATATTGTTGGAAAAATCGGCTCGAAAAATCACTCGGAACACCCCCGGAGGACACTTGTTATACGGAGCCCAAATTTGGTTAAGGGGCACCTCAATTACTAAGGGGCACCCCAAAAGGCATCTGCTATTCGCACCCTACATCTGGTTAGGGGGACACCATCTTCTTCATTTGAAAATTAAATTTGGCGGGAAAAAGAAGCACTGAAACTGGATGAAGTTTCGATCGAAATTTGAAGTAGTTCTGGGTAGACTAAAGGGATGAAACTTAATGGGTAGTTGTGATATGTCCTAACAAAGCTGGTATGGGTGTTTGTTTCGACCTTGTTTGGCTGGAATTGCCATGGTGAAGAAAACAGGGAGTACGTGGCCGGAAAACTCCATCACTGGATTACAACAAATTGAAACGTGTAATGCTCGTGTTTGGATGGAGTTTGGACTCTGCAGAGGCGTGTAGAAGGAAAATAAGGAAGGTTGGACAGCTGCAGATGCTCGGATGAAGAAAAAATATCCGGAGAATATATTTTATTTACTGCCGAATAATAGAGAATTTGTGGTATTTAACTCGAGATTCGAGGGGGTTGTTGAGTATAAATAGGCTTCTGGGATATCATAGAAGGGATACGGAGAGATTGGGAGAAGTTTAGAGCACCACAGAGTCAAGAAAAATTGAATTTGCAGAGAGACCACCTGATGCTGTTGCTGCCATTGATGAACACTGAAGAACATGAAGAACATACTCGCCACAACCGTCGTTTTTAAACAGTGTCAGCGACTCATACTGTGGGTTGCAGATAAGAGACAGACTTAAAAAACGCAACAGTACAGTAACGGCTCTTTGTAACGGCTTTTGCAACAGTTATAAGCGTTGAAAACCCGATTTTTATTATAATTCTCCCTTATTCATCATTTGTGACCCTTTGAGCATAAATGAAATCAACATTTGAGCGTGTTTCCAACATGATGAGAGGCTAATTCTCTCGTAACCAAGGCAATGGATGAAGCTATTCACACATGAACAATGGGTAACTATTTCATTTTCTTTAGTATTTAATTATAATTCACTCAATCACTGCTTTTGCAGAGTTCTTAAAAGTTTACATAATTTTCTTCATTAGTTGTGATTCAATTAGATAGGTTATGCTTTGGTTAGATAATCTATGCTTAAGGGATACAATTAATTTTTGAGAATATGTCTGATTATTTGTGGATTAAGAAATAAAGGATTAAAAGGATAATTAGAGTTATGAAATATTTGACATCATTCATGTGTAATAGTGGATTCTAGTGTCTTGGTTATTTTCCAATCACTTGAAATCAATTTTGAGTTAAGTTTTCTATATTTTTAAGTTCTATTAAGTCTAGAATTCATTGCCTTCACAAGCCTCAACGAACTCTTTACTACAACATATTTGAGATAACATCAGTTTCTTCTATCACTGAGGCAACAACCATCTGGGTTTCCATAACAGAAGTAGCGACCTTCTCATGTCCTTGAAATACAGGGATGGTCTTATCTTCATCAATAACTACGGAATGGTTAGAGTTATCATCGTTGGCTCCAGTATCCTCAACTTCGGTATTTAGCACCTAATACGAAGATTACATGAGGTTAGAGTCACGAATCCAAAGGAGATTATGAAACACAGTATACCATAAAGGCAACATCATCAAGGTTCATCATACTACATTCAAGGCACGAGAAAATAACATGAAAGTCATGAAAACACATTTTACGATGAGTCCGTCCGAAGAAACTGAACTCTGCCATGTACTAGGAGACGAACTTGGATAAATCCACAAGGAATCTGAGGATGGGTCATATGCCATTCTCTTCGTATGTATGTCCTCTATGACATGTTAAAATTTCATAGAAATCCGATGAACGAGCAAGTAGATGTGGCCAAAATATAAAGTGATGCGTAATCTGAAAAAGTTCTGGAAGTCTCCTGAAAGTTTGCTATTTCGCCTTTTTCAAGCTCTGAACGTGCTCAAAACTTAAAAAGATTCTTTGCTAAAGCTTGGAAATTTTCCGGGCTTGAATTTGCACATGCAGATCATCAAAATCCGACTCCGTACGAAGATTCTACAGCGTTTTTACTAAAATCTGGGTTCTGAATTTTCTGACGACGAAGTTCGATTAAGTTTTCATATATTCACATGGGTTCTCATTCATTCATTCACAAGTCAACATATTTATACTTCTATGAAGAATATACAGGATATATACTTACTTGAGGAATCTCCAAAGTGTCCAAGGGGTTGGAATTGTCCACATCAACGACAAGAGGAACATCACTCCCATCCGGTTCCGAATCTTGGGAATTACCTCCATTCCCCTTCCCAGAGGATGATTGAGTTCCAGAATTCTCCATCTCCATGACAACATCAGCCTGTAGACGTCCTTTAAAATCAATATTTTCATCCATGAAGCACCACATTTGAACATGTAAAGAAATACTTACAGTTTCTTCGTCACTCAAATCAGCGATTGCTTGTTCAGTAGCAGAAAATTGAAGACCTTCAAGACTCGATGGAGTAAAAGTCTGCAACAAAATTAACAACATTGGCTTCATGATTCTAATGTTAATAGGCACCAACTGGGGACTTTACTGTATTAGGTAACAACTTATAACCTTTATGCTTGCCTTCTCCGCCATGAATAACCGCCTCAGTCTCTGAGAAATCTACACCGATTCGAGGTCGTATATTACGACCGTCCTGTGGTGAAATCCAGTAATATAATCAGAATACAGTTCTTATAATTTCGTGAAGATTATATGAAGAAATATACCTGAGAGCATCCTGGAGACGACTTTCGTTTATCACCAGAAAGATACTTCAATCTCGGTCGACTGGAAATCATTTCAGCCGAAGGAAGATCCTTGAATGGAGGTCTGGGAAATCTTACAAAACCACACCAACGCCCAAGTTGCTGGTCCCAGAATTCTACATAACCTGGGGTTACATAAGAGAATCTATCAGAACCAGGAAACCAGTAACTACTCCCTTCCACGTGAGTATGATCCAAATGATTCCTGAGTTGCTCAACTGATGGCTTCCTTCTCCGTATGGTTGGAACATATTGATCCATACCCATTTGTCGAGCTGCTCTATCAATATAGTACTCCTCCACTGAAAGCTCTCCAAACGTGACTGATAGCAAATGACCAGGAGTGCAACTCAACATGAAAGATCTTTCGCCATCCCTCAGATGCGCAGCAGACGTCAAACTCGTGCCTTCTCCAGTATTGAAAGTCATCGGATGAGAAACATAATCAGGGACTGACACCCACGGGCAAAAATTGAACTCAGATTCTTCATCTAACACATCAATAAAACGTATTTTAGAACGAGGCTGCTTGGTGGACCAACGCATGATCCTAGCATTATCTTTCTCAGGGAAAGTATGGCGCGCATCAGTATTCGGTCCTTGCAGAACATTACGTGGAGTAGGTGCATAATTCTTAAAATGCTCCCACATCAAAGCTTGAAGAAACATCGTGTTGGCATAACACTCAATCTTCATAGAGTCGTTCGACACACTGGAGTCTATAATCAAGGAGTCATGTTGTAATAAAAGGAGCCTAAGAATAAACTACCTATCGGAAGTTGCTCACCTTGAGCCATCTTAATAGAAAAGGGAATCACAAAAGGCTTCAACAAGTTTCCACTGTCTTCAAAAACGTCTCTGGACAACCATAAACATAAGAAAGCAGCAATGGGTAACATACCGTCGATGGGTTTATCAGAAACCTCGTCTTTGGGCCACCAGTGTGTCAACCAGGAAGCATAGCATCCTTTACTACCAGCCTTATTCGCTTTCTCCATTGGAGATGTCAAGACATGAGAAACGACGGTCTCCTCATCTGAAACATCCCCAGGAAGATTGCCCATGATCGGGAGATGAATCAGAGCCGCCACGTCTTCCAAGGTGATGGTAAACTCTCCCCATCTACATATGAAAGTGTGAGTGGGAATGCACCAGCGAGCAAACAGAGCCACAATACCACTTGCGTCATGATAAATGAACAACTCTCCAGAAGCTTGAATAGCTCTCGTCACCTGCGCCTGGTCGAGCATAGTCCTCACATGAGGAAAACCCAACATATGCCTCGCCCAGCCGGCAAATTTCTCCAAAGGTCGTCGAGAAATCTTAAATTCTATGATTGATGAGGCGAAGACCCCTCGTTCAAGAAAAAATCGAATCACTACTTTAGGAGTCACCAACTTCTTCTGAGTAACAGTTCTGGGATTTATCAAAAGACGGTACACTGGGGATTTCAAATGTTGCTCAGCTCCTGGGATATCTTTTTCAAAGAATGCATCATCTATGTTCGGGACATTCTTAATCCCAGGGATTTCGTCTTCGTCTCCCCAAACGGAAGTCTCATCCATGCATGTCTCATCTCTGGAGATACCATCATCAACGCACATCTCCTTCGTTGAGGCGTCATCAGCTTGGGAATCAGACATCTTTGATAAGTAGCTGAAAAGGTTCACACTACATTCTACTTCAGTATGCCGTCCAGATATAAATCAAGGAAATACAAGCAAAAACTGGTAACTCTTAACTCTTACCTTTTATACTTCCACTAACAATGGTGATAGTAATACTAGAGTTAACACCTCAAAATCGTTCGTCTCTTCGAAAACTGCAAAAAACGAACGAAACTTTGTTAATTTCCAAAACTGATTTTTCATAAAATCACGGACACAATTTTCATAATGTGAACATTCACACAACTTACCTATGAATTTTACAACAATAAAATATTTCATCATAAATATATTGTCTATCTTCGAAGGTTCCTCAAAACCCACTTTCTGGTTTTTCGAAAAAGCAGCAATTAATGCAACTTGCATACATAAACTCTCAAGGATTTTATTTGATTAAAAAAACTCATGAAAATAAAATATATCATCATATTATGCACAATATATGTCACGGCTGCATATACATATATATAAAAAATATATATATATTTTTCCTTTGTGTCATCGTTATTTGTCTTTAAAACGAAGGTTTATTTCAAAAAATATTGTGAAAGCTCACATGTCATACATATGATAAATTTTTTTATTTACATGAAAGCTCATAAGCAAAACTTTATCAGTGGACACAAGTTCATCATCCATATTTTCCTTCGTGTCATCGTTATTTGTCTTTAAAACGAAGGATTATTCCGATTTCATGAAAATTCACTTGTTTTATGATGAAACCTTGGTATAAATGAAAGCTCATACACTAAGTTTTATCACTGTACCTAGGTTCATATTAAAAAAAATCTCTCCTAAATCAGGGATTATAGTTAGTTTTCAAAACTAACGATCAAACGAACATACGTTTTCAAAAACGAGGGTTTTTTCATAAAACTCACACTAATATACACACATGTATATAACTTCATCATGATCAAAGCATGAAAAACTCATGAGAATCATAAACATCAGCAAAAAAAAAATACACGTACCTGGTCGGCCGGAATTTGGCCGGCGGCGAACGGACGGCGGCTGGCGGCAGCAGCGCGCGACGGTCTTCTCTTGCTGCTGGCGTGAAGGCGCTAAGGTGATGAAGGTGCTGGCCGTGCGCGAAGGAAAATAAAAAAAAAGGATTAATCCCTTTTATATCAATTTTATTTCCAAAACCTAATTTTCTAAGGATTTCCTTATTGGGCCCGACCCGCGAATCCTAATTGACCACGGACTCGTCATTCAAACCAGCGGTCCAACACCAATTTATGCTCATCAAACGATGCTCCAATCATGACATTGAATCCTTCATCAAGTCGTGGTTTGCTCGTGCTCTCTAAATCCGGTAACGTCTCAACTTATGACTAAATTCAATTACTGGTATTATTATTTATGGCCGGAAAATCACCATTTAATGCTGACTGAGGAACACAGATTTCCTCAGTAAACAGGGGACTTAATGTAGATGGTGGATTTTCGACAAAGGCTAAATTCGTAAACTCATAATCATACGAAACTCTGATTCAGCAATCGGACGTGAGTATCGAGACACGAGTCTCTCATCGAATTCTCAACAGAGAGTACTTTCTCTCAGAGTACATGTAGATATGAAGTCTCGCGACTGGACAACGGAATATCTCATGAATATTGAATACTTTCAGTGATTATTTCTATATAGCATCACGTGATGGACGGCTCTTAGATAGCTTGCTCTTCTAGTATAGAGCGATAACGTCTTCAGGAACAAACAACGAGTTTACCCTGACTATATAAAATATATGACTTACCGACAAGCTCATATCGGGATGATGAATGCTCCTAGACAGCTTGCTCTACAGTATGGAGCCACAAAGTTAATTATTCCTAATTGCTCCTACTCCATGGTCGAATCCACGACTGGTCCCATGGAATGGCGATAACAATTGTTCTGATTCTATGATCGAATCCACGGCTTGATCTCATAGAATAGCATACTATATTATCTCATTACTCCGATTTCATGATCGAATCCACAACTGGTCTCATAAATGGTAATAGATAAATCTTAATTACTCCGATTCTATGGTCGAATCTACGATCCCATGGAATGGTAATGCTCACTTTATTATTCTGAATTTGTAGTCGAATCCTCAGGTGATCCTATGAATTAATAATAAACATCTTATTGCTCAGTTTTGTGAATTATTCTCCATCGAATTCCACAATTGGTAATAAATAATCGACAACCGGGCGTCTGAGCTACCTCTAAGTAATCCCCGATTCAAATGGTAAAAGTGTATTCAACGATTTCTTTAAAATATTAGGGTTTTACTAATAAATAATTAAAATATTGACCAGGGTGCTGGGAACACGGACACACGACCAAACGACCGTGTCGTGGTCAATCCCACGCCAGTTTTTATATTTTAATGCATTTTTATTATTTTTCATGATTTGATGAAAATATCTCATTTTATCAAATTTCCTTCGTCTCGAGGAAACTCCTCGGTTTCATGGTACTTCCATAAATCCATAAAAATAATATAAAATTAAGGAAAGGAGTGTGGGGCGTGACCATTGGCCAAACGGCCATGCCTTGGTCCCAACCGGACCCACACCCACGGTTCCTTATTATTTTATTATAATTATTATTTCTCTAATTTCATGAAAAAAACTCCTTGATTTCATGGTATTTTTGCATAAATCATCAAATAATAATAAAATAAATTATGAAAACTTGTGGGACCGGGACTTGGCCAGCCGGCCATGCCCTAGACGGTCCCACACGCCCCTTTGTTTTATTATTTTATTATTAGTTTTCCTTGAATTCATCAAATTCCTTGATTTCATGGTATTTCTCTCAAATTAGGAAAAATTCCCTCAAATCATCAAAAATACCTAAAAAATATTAAAAAATCATGAAAACTCGTGGGACCGGGCCCAAGCTGGCCAGCCATGCCTCCACGGTCCCACACGCCCTTGTTTTTATTATTATAATATATTTTGCTTCCCTGAACTCATGAAAACTCCTTCAGTTCATGGAAACTCCCTAAATTCATCAAATTTCTCAAAATTCATGAATTTTTCCTAAAATCATTATAAAATTAGGGAAACTAGTGGGACCGGGCCCTGGACGGCCAGTCATGCCTTCCACGGTCCAACATGCCCTTGTTTTATTATTTTAATATCTTTTGGTTCCTTGAACTCATGAAAACTCCTTCAATTCATGGAAACTCCCAAAATTCATCAAATTTCTCAAAATTCATGAATTTTTCATAAAATCATCAAAATATTATAAAATTAAGGAAAAGGCACCACGGGACCGTGGTCACGACCGACCGACCATGCCTTGACCACGACGGTCCCACGCCTCCTCATTCCTTAATTTATAATTATTTTTCATCATCTCATGGTGTTTTTCCTCAGTTTCGTCGAAACCCTAATTTTGGCATATTTTCACAAATGGATGCTCAATTGCACGTCAGAAAATATCAAAATTCTCAGGACTGAGACGCGGACGCCTTGGGGACATGAGCACGCTATCTTGACCGACCAATATTGGCTCTTTGGCTCACGGAAGCCGGTCCCATCAATTTTCACAGTTTTGACCTAATTTGCACAATTGCTCGTATTAGGTCCAAAACTCTCCCAAACACTTTGGATTTTCATGAAGTAATCATCAGGCGGTCACGGGTCAATCCAGGGCCGGTTTTATGACTCCATGGTCGGTCCCTCGCCTCGTCATAATTAATTAGGTTTTTTCACCTAAGGCTCAGACGGGCATTTTCGAATAAATGATCAAACCAGCATTTAATCATTCTTTCATCAACAAATCGTCAACTCTTCAGGAGTTCTTTGTATTTGCTCACATGAGCATATGGAAACTACATGGTTGATCCACGGTCCCATGTATTCTCTCCCTCCTTCGTCCCATGGTTAAACTTCTGACGAACCATGAATTGATCATCAATTGATCAAATTAGGGTTTCTGAATCCAAGGATCATCATTCCAGATTACAACCTTAATAATTTTACGACGACCTCATGGTCATTAATTTTATTAATTATGCTCGGTTCAACGACCAGTATTCTAATTAATATTTTTGGTACGCTGCCAATAACCCATCAGATGAGCAACACATGCTCAAACGATCAAATATTCAAAAATTCATCACATGAGCAACACTTGCTCAGATGATAAATATTTTCTCAAACCAAGGAATATTGGTTCAACAATCAATATTCAACGATCCATCTAATGAGCAATACTTGCTCACTTCATCATAAGAACTATACCTCTGTCTCATGACATGTTCAATTCATGAGTTTCAGAACATCATGTTCAACTCAACGACTACATGGACTCATCATCCCATCAAACCACGAAGTCATTAATCGACTAACAAACCACGAGACGTCAATCGTGTCACTTGGGGGGATATCACTTAGGGTTTTGGTCTGGCGGTCAACGGCACGTGTGTTCAAACACACGATGGAATGTGAGCAAGTCGTGCAATCAATTAAAGGAATTCACGAGGTAGTGGGTGGAAAATCGACCAAGTCTCCACACGTTGAGCAACTGGTTTCAAACACGATCTCCACTTCCCCACTCCTTGATTCCATCAACTTTCACACTTCATGGAATCATGGTGTCTACAATTCCAGCAATATAAATAAGTCTCTGAATCATGATTGAATCATCATCAGTATCGTCAATCTCACGTCAAACTGACAACACGAGATCATGAACTCATCAATTGAGCAACTACTCTCAATTGAGCAATTTCAATCACTCAGAGTTTATCGTATTCAGAATCCACACACCCACAATCTTTGATTACCATTGATTCTATACATTTCTCAGCTTCTCTCCTACAGATCAACCCATCCTCTCTTGTGACCGAATTTACTCCGGAACGGTCATTGTCTTGATTTAGGCCGGAGTACTACAGATTGATCTCTCGAATCTAAATAACCCCCTTTGCAGCGGTGCATCTGTGTGAGGTTTAACATTTCGCTCGGTTCTAGGAGTCTCCTCCGTACGGTCGTCTCCTCAATCCCTTAAAAACCAGAAAATCGTTTTTCCCCATCTATACCCCGAGGAGATAGATAACCTGCGGGCTCGCTTGGGGATGTTTCAGAGACTTGCTGGTGATAAAACTTTACTAGCCGATAATCTGGAGAGTCAAAATGGTTCCCTTAGGCTTCAAAATCGAGATCTTCATGAAGATCGACGACGAATTTTGAAGGAAAAGGTTGTGGCCGAACAGTCCAACCGAGATCTTCTCGAAAGGACCAAGGGATTCGATAAGCTGTCCAGTGACCTAGAGTGGGCCCAAGCCCAGTTATCGATGGTACAATTGTCCTTTAATCCTCAGAGGGCCGAGTGGAGCGATCACAAGAAATATTGCCCTTCGAATGAATTCAATGAACAATACTATAATGAGTTAACTTTGAAGCTTTCTAAGGACGAGGATGAGTTGTCCAAGTCCGTGGAATCGTTAGAATCTGTGTTGTCAACCCTATCAGGTCTCTGGGGTGTATGCTTGGGTAGCCTTAGATCGAGTTAATTTGTTGTTCTTATTCTGCATTCTGTTATACTCCTTGTCTAACATGCTTGTGATTCTCTGTTACAGCCAAGCAGGGTCGCGTTAAGGATCTGGAGCAAGATGTGCACAACCTCGGGCAAGAGGTGGAGCAGTGGAAGAAGGCTGAAGGTGAGACACAGGTTAAGCTCCAATCCGCCGAGTCGAGGTCTGATCAGCTTTCTCAGTAGATTGTGGACGAGAGAAACGCTCATCAGAGCGAGCTAGCTGAGGCGATTAAGGCCGGTGTGAACGAGTACATCGCGCAAAAGCGCCGCGAGGTTTCTCAGAGGAAGGGAGGGGCCGGTGATGTTCCACCCAGGAGTTGATCACGCCTTTTGTAGTGTTGCGCCACTAATTTGCCCTTAGTTGTGGGTTGTAATTCGTTTGAACACTTGTCCCATGCTTCTTTGAACAGCTTCTTTTAAATGGGGTGCTGCGTCGCCAAGCTTGTTTTTTGTTTTCTATTTTCCTTGACAATTTCCGCCTTTTCCACTGTGTTGACAATTCTCTTGATAATTTCGGTCCTATCTTTTTGTTTATGTTACGCACCTGCATTTAATGTCACATGAATTCGTTATTAGTGCCTTTTCTGTCGAACACACTCAACAAGGAGGGTCATCGGGCCCGATGCCAAGTCCCAGCCGAGGTATCTCATCACTATCTTTTAAATTCAGTGGAAGGATTATAGTCTCCCTAGGTTTAGGACCGATAATCCCGAGTGGTTATCGACCAACCAACTCGGGCAAGTGGTCACGGCCACCTGCGATGGGGGTAACCTTTCAGATGTAAGTAGGTTACCTGGCTGAGAAGAAATCGTATCTTAACAACCTTTGGTATCTGGCTTCCAACCACCAGTACCCTTAGGCTACCTCGGCACTTGCACACTGCCACTGCCCCGAGTATAGAATAGCCAGTCGACTGTAAGTCACCTCGGCACTTCCACACTGGCTTTGCCCCGAGTACGAATGACCATTCGAGTGTAAGTCACCTCGGCACTTCCTCATTGGCTTTGCCCCGAGTACGAATGAACATTCGAGTGTAAGTCACCTCGACACTTCCTCACTGGCATTGCCCCGAGTACGAATGACCATTGGTCGCTCATGTCATATTTCCTACCCCTCGCGGTTTTAAAGAAATGAATGACAAGTATGTTTTCATGTTTCCCTCGAACTCCTCATGGGTAATAGAGTTTCAGATGTTGTGATTTCAACGGTTTTAGCTCGGGTGTGCCGTCTGGTTTGAGTAATTGATAAGCTCCCTCGCTCGCTTTAGACACGATTGTGTATGGTCCTCCCCACCTTGCCGCTAGTTTACCGCCCCTTCTGTCACATTCCCAATCAGCTAGATATTTCAACACTAACTACCCCGGTTGAAACTCTCTTGGTCGAAATCGTTTGTTGTACTCTCGTTGTAATCTCCTTTGGTAATTCTCCATTTTTTGCAACGCCATCTCCCTTGTTTCCTCCAAGTCATCGAGCTTGGCCAATATTAGATCTGCCGATATGTTTCGCCCTCCAGGCTTTAGTTCTTGTGGTGGTATCATTGCTTCAGTTGGTAGTATCTCTTCGGTTCCATAGATCAGCATGAAAGGTGATAGCCATGTTGCTTCCCTTCGAGGGGTTCGATAGGCCCATAAAACATTGTAGAGTTATTCGCACCAATTATCGTACTCTCCATCTAGTTTTTTCTTCATATTGTCGGTGATAGTTTTGTTTGTGATCTCGGCCTGCCCATTACTTTGAGGGTATATGGGGGTAGCCTTGCTTTTTATGATGTTGTAGGTGTTAAATAGTAGGTCAATGTTTTCTCCCTGGAGTTGTTTTCCGTTATCCGAGACGATGGCCGACGGTAATCCGAAACGACATATGATGTGCTCCCAAATAAACTTGAAGACGTCTTTGTCACGGATATGTCTCAGTGGTGCCGCCTCCACCCATTTAGTGAAGTAATCCGTCGCTACTATTAAGTATTTTCTCTGCCCCGATCCCACATGTAATGGCCCCACGATATCGATCCCCCACTTGGCAAAGGGCCAAGGGCTCACCACCGAGTTTAGAGTTATAGATGGCGCATGTATCTTCTTACCAAACCGCTGACATTCTTCGCAAGCTCGTGCTATTTTTTTTGCATCATCATTCATGTACGGCCAGAAGTATCCCATCGTTTTCGCTCTCGCTGACAAACTTCGTCCAGAGCTGTGATTTCCGGCTTCCCCATAGTGTAGTTCGTTCAGTATTGTCTGGCCTTATTCCTTGCTCAAACATCTTAAGAGGGGCCCCAAGTACGATTTTCTGTATAATATTCCATCTCTTAACTCATAAGCGACCGATTTGCTTTTGATCTTGTTGATCTCGGGTCGCCCCTTGGGTAATTCTCCTGTCTCCAAGTACGAATGAATCGGCTTTCTCCAATCTCCGTATGGATATCTATCGGCCGTATTGATAGCCACGTCGACAGATATCTCGGGTGTCTCTGGTATGGATGGGGCGAGGAGTCTCATGACACGAACTCCCTCCACACTTGGGTCTGCGAGCTGGGAGGCGATGTATGTCAGTGTGTCCGAGTGTCGATTGTCTTTTCTGCATATGTGGCGGAATTTGATGTTGGGGATCTGGTTGATATAGAATTGGGCGAGCTCCCAGTATTTCTGCAGAATTGGATCGTGAATTGCATATTTTCCCGTGATTTGTCGGATTACCAACTGTGAGTCGCTAGTTAGCCTTACATCTTGTAGGACCATCTCGACGATTAATCTCAGGGCGTGAATCGCAGCTTCGTACTCGGTGACGTTGTTTGTCGCCTTAAATTCCAATCTAAACGAATGGACCATTTTTCGTCCCTATGGTGTGGTAAAGACTATCCCAAGTCCCGATCCATCTTTGTTTGACGCTCCATCGACGAATACTTCCCAACGTGATGGGATACTTGCATCGAGTAATTCGGCCGGGTCTTCTCGATCTTCTTCCATTTCGGGTATGTCCTCGACCTCATCTTCGTCGCTTAGTGGAAAATCTTCCAAAAAATCTGCCACTACTTGTGCCTTCACTGTTGTCCTCATTTCGTAGAAAACGTTGAACTGTTTTATTTGCGCCCCCCATTTGGAGATCCTTCCAGATCGGCCTGCATTATCTAGTACCGCCTCAATAGGTGATTTTGTGAGCACGCGGATCCGATGGGCTTGGAAATATGTCCTCAACTTCAAGGTGGCGAAATCTAGCGCTAGAATCATCTGTTCCATCCTTGTATAATTTTTGTCGGCCGGACTCAATGTCTTGCTAATGAAGTAAACGGGCTTTTCCTCGTTCCCTTCATTTCGAACTAAGACTGCACTGATAGAATATGAAGTTGCTCCGAGGTATAATGTGAGGACCTCCGACGGCTCGGGTCTTTGTAATACTGGAAGACTTGCAAGATGTAGCTTAATATTCTGAAACGCCTCCTCACAAGCGTCCGTCCATTTGAATTTCTCTCCCTTTTTAAGAGTGCTAAAGAAATCCTTGCATTTGTCGGACAACTTAGATATGAATCGCCCCAATGCTGCTATATTTCCGCTCAGCTTTTGTACGTCTTTTATTGTGGCTAGTGACGGCATCTCGAGGATGGCTCTGAATTTCTCGGGATCTGCTTCTATCCTCTTTTGAGTGATGATATATCCCAAAAATTTGCCTGATGTGACCCAAAAATCGCATTTGGTCGGGTTAACTTTCATTTTATATTCTCTCATCGTTCGAAAAATTTCCTGCAGGTCTCGGATGTGATTCTTGGCTAGGCGATTTTTTACTATCATATCGTCGACATAGACCTCAATGGTGTTGTGGATTTGGTCCTCAAACATATCGCCCACCAACCTCTGATATGTGGCGCATGCATTCTTCAGACAAAACGGCATCTTGGTGTAGCAGTATAGGCCCCTTGGTGTGAAGAAGGAGGTGTGTTCTTGATCCTCGGGGGCAAGCGAGATCTGGTTATACCCCGCATATCCGTCCATCAACGTCAGTGCCTCGTACCCGACTATAGATTCCACCAGTTGATCGATACTTGGGAGAGGGAAACTGTCCTTCGGACAAGCTTTGTTCAGGTCGCTGAAGTCGATACAGATTCTGACTCCTCCGTTTCTCTTTGGTACCACGACCATGTTAGATATCCACTGTGTGTAGTGCGATTTCCTAATTATTCCCGATTCCTGTAACTTCTTTAACTCCTTCTCAACGGCCGCCTGTAATTCTGGTGCGATTCGCCTCATCTTTTGTCGGACTGGCTTGAAGCTTGGGTCGATCCTTATATGGTGACAACATACCTCTGGATCTATACCCTCCATATCGTGCATGTTCCATGCGAATGTGTCCATGTTTTCCTTTAGCACCGCCACGAGCTGGTTTACCTGTTCATCCGATAGTAAGGACCCGATCCTTACCACCCTTGGTTCCTCTTCAGTTCCCAAATTAATCTCTCGAGTAGGTTCCACGGCCGAGAAGTTTGGTCTTGATTCCTTCACCGGCGTCGTCTCCTTTAATTTCTATGAAGGCTCTCTTCCTTTTGCTTCATAAGCCATGACCGCTTGCAAAATAACCTTTTCCAGTTCTTCTGCGACTTTGGCTTCTTTAGCCTTTTTCTTCTCTCCCCTTTGCCGTGCTCGCCGCTCCTCATTTATCTGGGCGTCGGCCTGCATGCACTGTCGGGCTGCTTGTGGATCTCCTACGACTTTTGCTATCCCCTTGTACGTTGGGAACCGTAATCTTTGATAATAGGCCGATGTCGCTCATTTGATTCCTGCGATCCATGGTCTTCCGATAATAGCTTCATAGGGCGAGGCGACATCAACCATACAGAATGTGGTTAAAGTATCCAGGTAGCCACCTCCATCTGATACCCTTAGAGTTACTTCCCCCTTCGGGATGGTTATCGTCCCATTAAAACCATATATACGATATGTTTGCGGGACGAGTATATCATCCGACAACTCCATCCTTTTGAACGTATCGTAGAAGACTACTTCGACGGAGCTCCCACTATCTACTAGTATCCTTCTTACCCCACATTCCTCAATTAGCAGGGTAATAACCAAAGGATCACTGTGAGCTTGGTTGTTTATCAGGACATCCTGGGCCGAGAAAAAGATAGGTCGCACCATCCATGGTTCCATAGGAAAAGCTTTTGCTACACTGAAAATTTCCTTTCCACTATGATCTCTCTTGTGGATTCTAGAAATTATTCCGGGATTCAGATTATACGCTTGAGTGGCGGAATGCGAAATCGTGTTGACAAACTGCGTGGATCTGTCGATCTGAACCTGATGGAATGGTGCATTGGGCGCTGCGGTCGTCTGGGCTGGATGTCGGACGAACTGTCTCAGATAACCATCTCTGATAAGGTGTTGCACGATGTCTTTCACTTCTCGACAGTTTTTTGTAGAGTGGCCTCGATACTGATGATAATGGCAATATTCCAGGTTATCCTTGGTCTCTTCGAACTGTATCCCTCTTGAAGCTGGGTATATGATGTCACTCCTTTTTTCGACTTATTTGAATATTTCTTCCAGTGGAGCATTCAAAGGGGTGCACGTTCTCGCCTCATGCCTTGGCCTCTTCCCTTTAGCTATCCATTCCTTCTTCTCATTTCCTCGCATGGGCGGACTCGTCTCTTCTCGGGTCGTCTTTGAGTATCGTCCGACGTTGACTCGGGAGCTGCACTAGCTTCTTGCACTCCTCTATCTCTTGACTCTTCCTGGATTTCTTCTAGCGCGATGAAATGCTCTTGCATTTTCCTCATTTCTTTCAACGTTTGTGGTTTCTCAGTGAACATGGCTACCCAGATGGGATCTGATCTCCCAAGTGCGTTTTCAAACCCGAATATTTGCTGGTCAACGGGTACTTTCCCAATCTCTGTACACAAATTTCTCCATCTATCGGTCAATGATCTGAGAGGTTCTCTGAACCGTCGGGACAAGGTGAATAGCATGTTGACCCTGGGATGAGGTCTGTTGTTGTGCATGTATGTCTCAAGGAAGGCTTCGACTAGAGTCCCATAACTGTTGACTGTTCCTGGTGTGAGGTTGTAGAACCATTTCCTTTCCTCGCCTTCCAAGCTTGCAGGGAAGAATTTGCACATTACCACCTCGTGGTTTTTCCACTGTATTAGGGACATTGTGTACATCTTCAAATGCTCAACTGCGTCTCCCGTGCCGTCAAACCTTGATGGGAAGGTGGGGAGCGTGCACTTAGGTGGGAAGGACCTTAGTTCTAGCTCTTGGGTGAAAGGGGTCCTCTCGGCCTCGCTTATAACCTCAGCGAGTTTGTCTTCTTCGCCGGTTCCTGAAAGCTTCCTTATCTTCTCCTCCAACTCTCTCAGCTTGGCTTCAGTCGCATTATCGGACCTTGTGTTTCTCTGCTGGATGTTCCTCTCTCGCCTTTCGTCGTCTGTTAATGAATCCTCGGGTGGCCCGTATCCCCTGACAGGTGGTGTCGGGGGTGGTCCCGATCGACCGGAATTGCTAGGTCCCACTACAGGTGGTGCTTGCCCGGTTCGGCCTTGGTGACCCGATGTTCCTCGACTTGAGGATTATCTCGACCTCGGCCTTAAGTTCCGTAATTGATAGTTCTCGAACTCTAGAGCCAGATTCCTCTGTTGAAGATCTCTTAAAGCCGCCTCTTGCCTTCTTTGGATTTCTAGAATCGCGAGCAGTGTTGGGTTTGTGCTCTCATGGCTGGAATGGCCATTTGGATGGCCTAGATGAGCAGGGGGTGGTGCCATCGTCACAGTTGGTGGAGGTGGTATATTGGGAGGTATCTGAGTCGATGTCGCCGGTTCGACCCCGATAACCACTTCTCGTCCCAGGTGTACTCGCCTTAACCATTCTTGCTCTCTTCCGAAGGCTTCTTGATACTCAGCTTGTCGGCTGATGTTTCGTCTCTGAGCATGCAGGATCAATGTTGCCTCATCATTTTCCGTGTCTGACGCGGTAAGTCCATCTATTTGATCATCCCTCCTTGGGGGCGAGGCGATTCGCTCTAGAGGCGATGGGTCGCCGTCTCGTCCCAGATCGATCTCCTCGTCCACAGTTGGCATACCCCTTGCAGCAGCTCGTGATTCCTCTGGTGGTGGATGCCCGTTACTCCCTCGCCTCGTCCCAGTTACTCCTACTTGCATGTTGTTACTGGAGATCGTGCGGTTCCTCAGAGTTCTTCCCATCCCTGACGTGCTAGCTATCGGACACAGTGTGTTGTTAGTCCGAGAGTCGTCCCTACCTACGTCAGCGAAAATAGACAACACCTTACTTTGACCTGTTTTTGAAAAGTTTCTATAGTACGTACGGTTTTTAGAAGAAAAAGGTGATTGACACTAAGACTGAGTTTTAAAAGTACGATTCCCCCTGGCCTACCAAGCTGACCTTGCCAGTTTGCCACGTTCCGACACTATGCACTTCCTTGGAACTTCCAAGGGATGTCTTCCCTTGATTCCGTGGATTCTTTCACCAGCGATGTATGATTCGTCGTGCTGTTGTTTCGGCACTTTTCCAAGCCAACATGAACCTCAAACAACTTCCTCCATACATCAAAGATGTTACTTGGGAGCTTATGAGTTTTCCGTTGTGGGACACACAAGACAATAACTAAGATCAAAATATGAAGAGAAGTACGACAGATGCTACGAAAATGAAAATTAAGAGCTGAAAACAGACTCGGCTAGAGACAAGTCTAGTCGACTGTTCAGATTCAACCCAGCTGAAAATGTTTGCTAACAACTCAACTTTCTCAACAAAAACTTAACTATACCAGCAGAACTTAAACCAAACGACTATAAACAGACTTTTGTCGAGCAGAGTTCATCCCCTAGCGTCAACTAACACGCAAAGCGTTTTTAGGAGCTTTTGGATCGTCTCTGCCGGTACATGCAGTCAAGGTATCCGGAGAACTTAGACGTTCCCCTTAGTCGGCGCCAGAATTTAGTGGCATAAAACCACACACTACATCCAATGAAGTATAAGATGATTTAACACAAAGTGAAGATACACAAGCAAATGTAGACACAAGGATATACGTGCTTCGGTATGATTACCTACGTCCACGGGGTGAAAGGATGAATGTTCTTATTTCTCTTCTTTGGTTACAAGTTGCTCTCTCCATCTCAAATGGTGAAGCTCTCACAACTCAAGCTTAATTCCTTGTTCTTTTTCTCTCCTTACAACCTACCTCTCTCCCTCGACCTGCCCTTATATTTATAGGCCAAAGTCGACATACAACAGAATTACAATGTTGGTCATATTACATCATTTTAGATGTTCTCTACCGGACCATCACTGATCGCCCGACTTCCTGGTTTGACCGATAGTTCTTCACCCGAGACCAAGTCTGTATCGCCTGGTTAGCACGGTGTTGCCCTTCTTTCTTCTCGCTCCTTTGTTTGATCATCTTCCTTCGTCTGACCGAGTGCTTTCTGATTATTCGCCCGACCTGTCAGAGGATAAGGGTCACATCACATCCGACACCTATTGGTCCATCACATCCGACCCACGTGATACCTCTCTCTTTGCGCCGCTTGGTTCTATCCTGTACTTCGCCGCTCTTTTCTCTTTGGTGTATCATAGCTTAGAATCTTGCCACCTAGCATGTGGATTATCTACACCTACAGTAGTTATAATTTTCGTGATATTTAGATATGCTTAAATTAAGGAAAGATACCGGGTACTTATCTGCATAAAGAGTGGGTAAGTCGCGTTCTTCTTCTCAGAACCGGACTGGTGGTACCTTAGATATGAGAATCGGCGATATAATCATCGCCTGTTGAGCTGGTAGCAGATGGGGATAAATGGCGAGGGTACTTTTGTGGGTTGGTGCAGACGGAAATTTGAGATGGATCAATAAGGGTGTATTCAAATGATGCTTGCGAGGTTTACGTTGGCTGCTAGATTTTTTTTTAATGGGGATGGAAGCACTTCATAGATACGCGACAGTTGGGGTTGAAGCGCTCTTCCATGAGTGACACACTTAGTTCTCGGCAACTCTTGGCACCTACCTACGCCAGCACTAACACTATTATGTTTCCATTCACCAATATTAGTTGTATATCATTATACTCTTGACAGAAGTGAAATGTGCAAGCTCTACAGACATTAACTCGCGAGCTTTCCTTATAGAAACACTAGATCTGGTTCAACAATTTAATGCTTACAAAATTAAAAAGATTTCATTCAAGATTATGAATCATGTTTAAAGTAAAGCTATCACTGAATATTTGCAAGATATAAAAAACCGAAAAAGTTGAAAAAGACAGATAATACTTATCCTTGCTAATCGACCATCTGTATGAGCTACTTTATATCGACCTAGACAGGATTCAACAGCCGCTCACAACATCTGTAGTTCAAGGCTTACTGCAGCCGGAGTTAATGGACTGCAATTGCTCAATTGAAGTTCCATTGGAGAACATTTTGAAATAATTAGACTGGAATCTCTGGTCACGATTCATCCCAGTTCTTATCATATGTAAGAGTCTAAGTCAGCAGTTCTTTTTTAATAGTCGAAGTTTTCATACAAGAGATCTTTATTACTGTTAAGATATAAAAAGAAACTTATCTTTGTCGTGTTTAGCTATGTAGTTGTGTACAAGCTAAGGAGAGGGAGGCGATGTTGATGTAGCTTGATACAATCCGAGGAGGATGAAGCAGTTGCTAGTGTGACTCGGCGTAGGTGAAAAAGCGCGGTCCAACAACCACACCCAATATTTCGATTAGCAATCTATATGGACTAACTCCAATATACTTTTAATAGAATCAACTAGACTGTCAGACTCAATCTTAATAAAAGCATATCAAAGATTTATATCTGTCTTTTTTGATTCAATACTTACTCAAGCAAATAGAAATCTGCGAGTCTAATTGAATACAAGAGAAATCACTTGAACGGTACCAAAGACCAATGTTCAAGTATCAATCAATTTCAATCAACAACCAAAGGTTGGATTTCCCAATTGATTGATTCAAACGCAAAAACTGTGATATTTCAATTATATAACAAAATATAATGCGGAAAAGAAATAACACAGACACCAGAAGTTTTGTTAACGAGGAAACCGCAAATGCAGAAAAATCCCGGGACCTAGTCCAGATTGAACACACACTGTATTAAGACGCTACAGACACTAGCCTACTAAAAACTAACTTCGGTATGGATTGTAGTTGAACCCCAATCAATCTCACACTGATTCAAGGTATAGTTGCGCTCCTGTGTCACTGATCCCAGCAGGATACTACACACTTGATTCCCTTAGTTGATCTCACCCACAACTAAGAGTTGCTTCGACCCAAAGTCGAAGACTTTAATAAACAAATTTGTATCACACAGAAAAGTCTACGGTAATAGATAAATTTGTCTCCCACGGAAATACCTACGAGTTTTTGTTCCGTCTTTTGATAAATCAAGGTGAACAGGAACCAACTGATAAACCAGACTTATATTCTCGAAGAACATCTTAGTATTATCAGTCATCTCACGATAATCTAAATCGTATGATGGAGAAACTAGATATTGTGGAATCACAAACAATGAGACGAAGATGTTTGTGACTATTTTTATATCTTGCCTATCGGAGAAATCAATCTCATGTCAATCCTTACGATTGTACTTAGTACGATATAAACAACAAGATCATATCACACAACTACGAGAAAGTAGTATCGGTCAGGCTTCACAATCCCAATGAAGTATTCAAGTTTTTAACCTACAGGGTCTCGGTAGAAACCTAAGGTTAAAGGAGAATCGACTCTAGCTAATACAACTAGTATCACACAGGAGGTGTGGGGATTAGGTTTCCAAGTTGCTAGAGTTATCCCTTATATAGTCTTTCAAATCAAGGTTTGCAATCAATGTTAGTTTAGTAACAAAACATTCAATATTTACCGTTAGATGAAAACCTGATTAGATTCAAGCTAATATCTTTCAACCGTTGGATCGAAAACTTAGCTTGTACATGTATGAGTTATCACACAATGGTTATATAATCTAAACTCTCATTTCAATCATTGAAACATTCTTAGAGGATGTTATATAGTTGTTGTTCACAAACCATTTTTCGTTAAAGCTATTTTCAAGTGATTGAAACTTAATTATCATGACTTTCGTCACTAGTAAAGATGAACTTGGCCAAAGCGAAAGCTTACCAACACATATTTAGAGAAATAGATAAGCGAGATAAACTCGGCTCGAAATAGCAAATGTGTATAATCAAAGTCTATATAGCAAAACGACTTTTTTCTCAAGATAGGAGATAGAGTAGATAGAATTTTGAGTGATAGATAAGTTCAAGTCTCCACATACCTTTTAGTCGATGAAGTTCCACCAGTTCCTTGAGTAGTTCTTCGTCTTTGTATGATGATCGCCATGGAGTCTTGAGCTCAACTATACTTTTTATCCTAGTCCGAGACTTAGCTAATAGTAAACTAGAAATCAATACTTATAGTTTTGATCACTAACATTGACAAACATGCTTGAGATCGCAATGCATGCGAGTTCGACCGAGCAGTGCTCTAATAGTAGGTAAGCAGTATTGATGTGCTTTTGGGTAATCGGGGAATCAGGATGGAGCGGAGCTGGTGTAGTAGAGCGACGGTAGTCGATTTCGTATCCGGATCTGATTTGTGCTTGATTTGTCTATACAGTAGAGTGAAAGCGATAAAGAGGGAGGCGACGTTGGTGTATCTCGATGTAATCGGAGGAGGATGAAGCGATTGCTAGTGTGACTCAGCATAGGTGAGCGGAAAGAATAGAACTGCTTGGAAGATAAAACGCGTAAGTAAGTTCTGATGTGGTGAAGCGACGCTGATCATGGTTGTTAGAGCATTGCCCGGTTTAACCCACTAGCGTTGATATGTCAATATATTTGTCAAATTTAGTTGCCAAAACGCATTCTTGATTCGGTATACTAAAATTAGTTTCAGACTAGATTAGGTCTAAGAAGAGCTATTCTTGAAGGATGAAGATTGAAGACTACAACAAGACATCAACGAGGACTTCATCGACAAAGGTATGCGGTAATTGATTTCATTTGGATTCTTGTTCAATTCTATCTTTCTAATCTATTGAAACAAATTCTCACTCTATGGAACAATTCCTATGACGGTAAATGTACATTTATGTATATATACTCGAGGTTATTTGATCCACGACTTTTGTGACAATAACCTTTATCCCTCGAAAGGTTCTCATGTTATAGTGAATGAGCTTACGAATTCAACGAGCCAAGAATCACTCAATTCTGAGTTATAACGATGAAGTTATGAGTGATTTATTAAAGTAACAATAAGTGTTGTTGTAATTGTTACAGTTGAGGAATTAATTGGCCATAGTCAAACCTCTGCGAATGGCCGATTGAATCGGTGCTCAACTCAGTTAATTAAATTCTTAGATTTTCGTTCTCTGTAATAAGATTTCATCAATTCAGGTGATTTCAATGATTGGTCGTAATAGAGTTTATCGATTATGATCATTAGATGTTAGAAAATTCATCGTTAGTTTGTTTTAAATCTTTGGAAAATGGATCTAAATTTAGGTCCAGCGTAAACCAACCTGGTGAAAATATTTTGGATAATTCAAATTTTGCTTCAATGGAGAATCATAAGGTGGATGAGTCTCTATCTCTTTTCATTCCTGATGAGGTCGACGAATGCTTGGATGAATGGAAGTTTAGTTTGATTGGTAGATTGGATCTGGTCAAATTAAAAATGGAGGTGGTTGAAGCTTCTTTGAGAAAACAATGGAATCTTACAGGTAATCTTCAACTCATCCCTTTAGGTAAGGTTTCTTTATTATCAAACTTGAAAATGAAGAAGATATGAATCATATTTGGAAGGGCCTTTGGATTATTGAGAATCAAAATTTGAAACTCATAGTTTGGGAACCTAATTTCAACCCAGAGAATCAAAAAACTTCAACAACACTTGTGTGGGTATTTTTTCCCTGGATTATGTATTGAATATTGGAAGGAATCAATTCTGTCACAGTTGGGTAATAAAATTGGAAGAGCTATTAAAGTTGACGCTACAACTTTTAAAGGGGAAAGTGGTTATTATGCAAGTGTTTTAGTAGAAATTAATCTAGCAAAATTCATTCCTAGTAAAATATGGGTGGATTCAAAATATGGCAAGTTTGAGAAAAGTATTCAAATCCCTAAACTCCCAAAGTTTTGCAGTCATTGTAAGACTATTGGTCATTTTGTCGTTGAATGCAGGATCAAAAGAAAAGATCATCAGCAAGAAGAATTTGCTCAAGAAAAACCTAAAAAAATATGGAGACATAAAGTAAAAGAAGTGAAAGTTCCAGCTACTATTGGTATGGACATATGTTTTACTCCTAAAGAAAAAGGTCAAGAAACTCCTACTTCAGTTTGTCAAGTTGATACAATTTTTAGTGATGAAGAAACAATAGATGCAATTATCCCTCCAATTAAGCATCCAGGTGAATCTTCAAACTAAGGGAGTTTTCATGTTCTGCAGGATAAGTCTGAAGAACTTTCTAGCTTGTTAGAGTCACTCCAAGACTTTCCTGCTTTACCAGTTAACAAGATTCTTGATGTAAGTGTTGTTACTCCTTCAATTAACAATGTGGTTAATATTCTTCCTTCTACATCAAACAAAACTACTATTACTATTTCTCCTTCTGCTTCTGAAGATTTGCTGAAAGTTGGTGTTAAAAATAAGGCTAAAAACTCTAAGCCAATTAGAAATGTTATTACAAGAAAACAAGCTGCTCAAAAATCTGTTGCTAGTGGAAATGGGAGTAAGGTTTTAACAGGCATGAGAAGTCCTAATTCTTCTCAATTATCTTCCAAATTAGAGTCCTCTATTTGAATGTCGGAGGCTCAAGAAGATCTAAAGCCAAAGACAAATTGGAGTTTGGTTAGAAATTTTAGTCCTACTTTAGTTTGGATATCCGAACCTAAAACAAGAGTCAATTCTGACTCATGTACAAAGCTTAGACTTCCTGGAATGAATAAAATGGTGATTCATAATTCATCTGAAACAAAAAAGGGTAATATTTGGCTTATGTGGATGTTGATGGTGGATTTTCGGCAAGGGCGAAAATCGTAAAATCATGATACTGCATGTCTCTGACCCAGCTTCAGGAATTTATGTGACGATTCATATTTTATGATCCGTGAACCGTTTCACGATCTCTGACTGAGCGAACATTCCTCTCAGAGCTATGATGAATATGTTTCTCGAAAGGCTTCCCAGTTGAGCATTCGATTCTTCACACATTTCATCATCACCTCTACATAGAATCAAAATAATTGGGCGGCTCCTAGACATAATGTTTGTTAGAGAGCTTAACGCCTTCAGGACGTCACGCTGCTCGTTGTTCCCTGACTACGTAGAAAGACCGTGTATACAATCTCTTAATGATTGCGCGGTTACTAGACATAATGTTTGTTAGAGATCTTAACGCCTTCAGGACGTCACGACGCTCGTTGTTCCCTGACTATACACCCCTCAGAACGAATATGATGCTTCAATTATCTCATATCTCGATTCTATAAATAGATTAATTCTAGCGTGTCATTCATCAACTGAATTCCTAGCAAATAATCTATTATATCTCATTACTCCATTCCATGGATGATTCTCATCTGGATTCCATGGATTAGTAATAGATAACCATTTTATCTCATTACTATGTTCCCTGAATCCCCAGCTGGACTCCATGGATTAGTATTATATACTCAACTCATTTTATTACTCCGTTTCATGAATCATTATCAACTGAATTTCATGAATTAGTAATAAATATTCAACAATCTGGGGGTTTGGGCCATCACCGAGTAAGCCCTGAGAAAATGGTGCAAGTGTACTTGACAATAATGCACGAACGAGCACCCGAACGCACGAACGAGCATTCAAAAATATGGACGAACAAGGAACTTATGATAGAAAATAATATTAAATAAAATAAACAAGAGGCGTGGGACCGGGCCCACCGGCCGGCCGGTCATGCCGCCGTGGCCGGTCCCCCTCTTCAGTTATTTATTTTATTTTTATTTATTATTTCCCTCATATCATGAAGACTCCTTCATTTGAGCAAACTCCCTCGTTTGAGCGAAACTCTTAGTTTCTCCATACTTTCATCAAACGAAAATAGAGAAAGGTGTCACGGGACCAGGCCACCTAGCCGTCCGGCCATGCCCCATCCATGGCCGGTCCCACACCTTATAATCCCTTATTTTCTCATATTATTATTTTTTTCATCTCATGGAACTCCATCGTTTGAGCGAAAACCCTAGTTTTTCAATATTTTCTCAAATATTGCTCAAACTATGAAACAGCCAAAAATTCAAATGGTCACATGACCGACTAGGCTTCTCACGTCAAAAGAAATATTATTATTTTAATATTCTCAAAATATCGGTCGCATGAGCAAAGTTCTGCTTGCTCATTCGAGAAAAATTGAGAGTTTCAGTCAAGATCAAACTCTTCTGAAAATCCAAAATATTGCTCAAACGCGCACCAGGAAATACCAAAACTCTCAAGACTGAGACACGGGCAGTATGGTGACATGGGCATGCCACCTTAACCGACTAGGGTCGGCCCTTTAGGCTTGCAAGGATCTGATCCCACACTCTTTCATAATTTTGACCTAATTATCTCTTAGATGTTCATATTAGGTCCAAACTCTCTCCAACCAACTTAGGATTTTCTCAATCGACCATCACTGGTCCCACGACCACCAAGGGCCAGTCCCATGACCCTTTGGTTGGTCCCTTATCTCTCCATAACTAGGTTTTACTACCTAACGCTCGCACTAGCACTATTTAATATATGATTAAACCAGCATTTGATCATTCGTTCACCAACTAGTCAGTAAAGGACTTTAGTGCATGCTCACTCGAGCACTTGGGAACTACATGGTCGGCCACCATCCCATGTATCCGGTCCTCCTTCACTCAATGACTTATTTTCTAGTAAATCATCAATTGATCAAAAATTAGGGTTTCGAACAAATGCTCTGCAAATCATAATTCTGAGCAAGTTCAAATACCAATAATTTTATGTTGATCCAACAATCAACATATGGATTGGTTATAGAATATTCGGTCCAGCTACCAATATTTTAATTAATATTTTATTTGGTCATGCTACCAATAATTTATCGAATGAGCAATACTTGCTCAAATGCTCGAATATTTGATTTTATCAATATTCAATAATTTATTGAATGAGCAATACTTGCTCAGATGCTCGATGTTGATTCAACTATCAATATTCAATAATTTATCGAATGAGCAATACTTGCTTAGATGATCGAATATTGAGATTCAACTATCAATATTCAGCAATTTATCGAATGAGCAATACTTGCTCAGATGCTCGAATATTGATTCAACTATCAATATTCAATAATTCACTGAATGAGCATTACTTGATCGGATGATCGAATATTGATTCTACCATCATTCAGTAACTCGTCATACAAGCAATATTAGCTCTGATTATCAATATTCATTATGTTGATTCAACTATCGACATCATTCATTCGAGAACTATACGTCCCAGCAGACATGTTCAATTTGTAAATCCTAGAGCATTCAACAATCATGCTCGACTGAATAATACTTAGACTCATCGTCTAATCAAGTCAACGACTGACTAATCAAATACACGTCTGCTTCGCAGACTCCACGTTAGTGAGACATCAATCACGTCACATGGGGATATTAATTAGGGTTTTGGTCTGGCGGCCTACGACACGTGTGTTCATCCACGATAAGAAATGTGAGTAAGTCGTGCAAGCAGTTGAGGGAGTTAGCAAAGTAGTGGGTGGACAATCAACCAAGTCTCTGCACGACCTGGAACTGGTTAAACCACGATTTCCCACTTTCTCACTCTCTCACTCGAGTAACCATCACACTTATTGGGGATCAATGTGTCTACATTCTAGCAATATAAAAAAATCTCTAAATCCACGATTGAACAACAAAAGAATACTATCCGAGCAATCACTCAGGAATTCAATCAATCGACCAGAACTTATTCGAACTCAACAGTTCACAAAAAACTTGCAGAAACCTTAAACACATTCACAATCCTTGATCATCATTGATCTCACACATTTCTCAGCTTCCCTCCTACAGATCAACCCTTTTCCCTCTTTGTGACCGAATTGACTCTGGAATGGCCATTATCTTGGTTTAGGCCGTAGTCCTACAGATTGATCTCTCGAACTCGAAGCACTCCCGTGCAGTGCATCTGTTTGAGGTTAGGCAATTTGCTCGGTTGAGGAGCCTCCGTCCATACGTTCATCTCTCCATTCCCTAAAAATCCAGCAAATCGTTTTCCCCATCTACAGATTGGCGACCACAATGGGTGATTAATCTCTCGGTTGCAATCTCAAACTTTCACAAAATGGTTGATCTTAGGTCAGGCTCAGTTACAAATCCTAACCCAAACAAAGCTAGCACTAGCAATAGCGGTGGTACTCCAGAAACTACTCCTGCTTCCAACAACGGTACTGGAGGTACCACTCCTCCTCAACCCAACATCAGAATCAATCCTCTCTTCGGCCGGTCTCCCGAGGAAATCAAAGAAAATCCGCCTACCATAGCTGATCTCGTGAAGGTACAAGAGACTCTCGCCAAAAATCAGACTGATATGGCTACCACTCAAAAGGAGTTATGCACTTATCTCAAAACCCTCACAGACAAGATGTCAGAGAAAGCTCAGGAGAAAGGAAAATCCAAAGAAACATCTCCGGTTGTTGATCCCGTAATCTCTCCAATTCACGTGGTGGATGATGATGAAGTCCGCAAAGATGCAGATAACCCACCAGAGAAGGAGTCTGCAGGTTTCATCACTCGTGAAGATCTAGAACGCTTTCTAGAGGATCGAGGGAAAGAAAATACATAATTTTTCCATCGTCACCAACCTCCGTATCCCGCTGCTACGCAAAGAATTCCTCTCCCAAAAGGCTACACTTCTCCATCGTTCACACTCTACAATGGAACAGGGAATGCCCGAGAACATGTGTCTCGATTCCTGGAAGCATTAGGAGAACACGAACACAACCATGTCGTACGCCTGAAAGAATTCTCAAAGTCTCTGACAGGCCGAGCATACACTTGGTACAACAACATCACACCAGGGAGCATCACTAGTTGGGGAGAAATGGTTAATGCTTTTTGAAAAAGGGGGGGTCTAACAACCTCACCCAATATTTCTCTTAGCAATCTATATGGACTAACTCCAATATACTTTTAAGAGATTCAACTAGACAGTCAGACTCAATATTAACAAAAAGTATATCAAAAAAATTATATCTCAATTTCTCGATTCAATCCCAACTCAAGCAAATAGAAATCTGCGAATCTCATTGGATACAAGAGAAATAACTTGAACGGTACCAAAGACCAATGCTCAAGGATCAATCAATTTCAATCAACAACCATAGGTTGGATATACCAATTGATCGATACAACGCACAACCTGTGATATTTCAATTATATAACAAAATATAATGCGGAAAAGAAATAACACGGACACCGGAAGTTTTGTTAACGAGGAAACTGCAAATGCAGAAAAACCTCGGGACCTAGTCCAGATTGAACACACACTGTATTAAGCCGCTACAGACACTAGGCTACTATAAACTAACTTCGGTCTGGACTGTAGTTGAACCCCAATCAATCTCACACTGATCCAAGGTACAGTTGCGCTCCTTACGTCTCTGATCCCAACAGGATACTACGCACTTGATTCCCTTAGTTGATCTCACCCACAACCAAGAGTTGCTACGACCCAAAGTCGAAGACTTTAATAAACTAATTTGTATCACACAGAAAAGTCGACATGAATAGATAAATCTGTCTCCCACAGAAATACCTACGAGTTTTGTTCCGTTTTTTGATAAATCAAGGTGAACAGGAACCAATTGATATACCGGACTTATATTCCCGAAGAACAGCCTAGAAATACAATCACCTCACAATAATCTTAATCGACTAGTGAAACAAGATATTGTGGAATCACAAACGATGAGACGAAGGTGTTTGTGACTACTTTTCTATCTTGCCTATCGGAGATATAAATCTCAAGCCAAACTTACGATTGCACTTAATCACGATAGAAATAGAAAGATCATATCACGCAACTATAAAGAAAATAGTTGGGTCTGGCTTCACAATCCCAATGAAGTCTTTAAGTCGTTAACTTACAGGGTCTCGATAGAAACCTAAGGTTAAAGGAGAATCGACTCTAGCTTATACAACTAGTATCACACAGGAGGTGTGGGGATTAGGTTTCCCAGTTACTAGAGTTCTCCTTTATATAATCTCCAAATCAGGGTTTGCAATCTAAGTTACCTTGGTAACAAGGGCATTCAATATTCACCGTTTGATGAAAACCTGATTAGATTCAAGCTAATATCTTTCAACCGTTAGACCGAACTTAGCTTGTTATACACAAATGAAATGTAACTTCATTTAGGTTTGAGTAACCGTACCTAAACGTGTACACCTAGTTGGTTCAACAATAGTTAACCAATGGTTAGCCATATGAGCACTTTCATATCAACCTTATTCATCTTCACCATAACTAGTTCAAATGACTCAAAAGAACTAGTTAGAGAGTTTTTTAATTGCTTAGATATCATAGAAGTATATAAAACACAATCAAAGCAAAAACGATTTTGATTCACTCGAACCGATTCATGAACATTATAGCCACGGTTTGCAAAGATTGCATTCCTTAGTTTATATATGTCTTAGTTCACGAATAAACCGTTTTTAGAAAATAACCCACTTAAGTACGCATACTTAAGTACCCGGATTGAGCTTGTTTTAGTTCACAAACTTCAGCAGAAATTCACGGGATGTGAACTTCTGGCAGTACGCGTACAGGTACGCGGACTTAGCTTCGGACATCCTAAACCAGTAAAGCGTGCATACTTTGGTTCAAGGATTTTGGACTTACACAAGTATGAGTTCACATGCAATGTTTATATCCATTCAAGGTTATATATTTTAAACTCTCATTTCAATCATTGGAACATTCTTAGAGGATGTTATATAGTGTCAGGACCCTGCTTTAGCCTGCCAAGTTCAGTTAAGGGCCACCTGGGTTATGGGGTCTAATAAATTGTTTAGTTTAATTAGTAGTTAATTAATTATTATTATTAGTTAAATAGCCGCTTCCAAGTAGGATTAGTAGAGTGTGCGTGTGAGTGGCACACGTGCACTCCAAACCCTATCAGTTATATTCCTTTCCTTGTTGTAGAACTCAGTATGAAAAATTAATCAGTAAAATTATCTTTTCTCTCTAAAAATTTTGTTCTCCCCAATCTATCTCTATCCTTAGAGATCAAGAGTAGCTTTTGTGTTAATTTGTAAGGCATGTCCTTACAATTGGTATCAGAGCACTCGATTCATGTGTGATCGAGTGACTATGATGATCAACATGGTTGAGTTTGAAAATGAAGTGAAAAATTTGATTTCCGAATTGGCGGTTGAATTAGAAGCGACAGTGAAGAATTCGTTTGCTGATTTGAAGGTTGCGTTGGAAGCTCTCACTTCTGAGTATAAGGATGTGGTTGATTGTGTAAATAAGATGAAACCAGATGAACTTAAACCCTCATCTTATTTTACACATGAAATCGACGCAAATTTGGAAGTAATTTATATTGAGTCAAAATCATTGAATGATTTCACCCTCCATTCTTCAACTCCTATAGATTCAAATCTAGCAGATGAAGGAAATTGTAAACCTACAACTAAAACTCAAATCTCCCATATGGACGAAGTTGTTTTTGAAGTTGAAGTTCAGAAATACCATGGTGATTCAACGTTTCTAGCTTATCAGGAAGGCAAACCTTTCAATTCTACACATAATTTTCTTAATGTTTTTGTGGAATCTCAAGGTACAGAAATTAGGGTTCATCAGCAGAGTAATTACAACACCTTGAATCTGCTTTCCAGTGAAGAATTTCGGCAGTTTGATGATTGGAAGTTCATCACTAATGATAATCTGAAACAATTTACTGCTTACATATTTAAAATTCTCAAGGTATTTTCTATCATACACATAATTCAAATTACTTATGTGATTCATGTTTCACCTAGTTCTGAGTATGGACGTATGCTTTTTGATCGTGGAAAAGAGTTGGGAGTTATTGAAAGGTATTTGTATGGTGTTATAATTAATGCTAAAGTCTACCTGGATGCATTTTGTTGTGTGTCTGTTCTTAATTGGTTCATTTTAGTGCATAAATACAAAGCAAATGTTGGTTATAAGATGATTCTAGACTTTGGGTTTAAATTAGAATTGTTATTAGCGAAGTTGAATGAATGTTTGTTTGTTAAGAATGGTGACAGTGGTGATGCCAGAGAGCTGTTTGAGAAAATGTTTCTGCAATGTAATATTCTCTGCACCGAGGTGATACTTCCAGTAACTAAAGAAAGTGAGTCTGAGAATATGCAAGCACCAGAGGAGCCTCATAAAGGGTTGTGGAGTATGAGAAATGTTTGTGGTTATTTTTTGGGTTTCTCATCAAAGTTTGATTTAACATGGATTTCGTTCGATTCATGGAATATGGATAAAGGCTGTGGTTGTATATTGGTTTCTTTGAGATTACTCGCATACCGTAGCTCTATTGTTTGCATCAGTATGGGGTTAGGATTCCAGCTGTGATGAGACTCACCTGTTGTTGCAACTTAATAGTGGATTGTATGTGAAGATGGAAACAAACAATGAACAATATTTGTGTTCTTATTGTTGTGAGGTCTTCTCGCCAGAGTTTGATTGTTTCCAGCAACTGCAACTCATGCTACACTTTCCTAGTGAGTATGTGATGAAATCTGTTGTTACAAGTATTACTAATACTAGAAGAGGGAATTCTCAGTACAAGGAAGTGAGCAAATTGCAGTACAATCTTGATACTGTAGAGGTGATAATGATATTCTTCGTTCTCTGTTATTATAAGGAAATGCTTGCAAGGGCTAACAGTGGTGGAAATGCAAGACACGAGTGGCTGGATGAATTACTTAAAGAAATGGTTAATATTCTTAATCAGTCAGGAGATGCATCGCATATGTGTTCTTTCGTAGCTATTCAAATATGCATTCTTATTCTTGTTGTAGTTGTGGGAACTGTATATGAAGAAGTTAATATTGTAGGGTTACAGATTAAAGATTGGTAAACTAATAACATATGAGTTATCTGTTCTGGATCAATTCAAGTTAAGAAACAAGAAACCGTAGCAATTCTGAATTACCTTGTTTATGGCATTCTCAGCTTGATTATTTCTCAAAAGTACCTTCCTCGTCATAATCGAGAGTTTTGTGAGACTGGGATATGTGAATGGAGAGTCAGAATAATGCAGAGCAGGTCCATAGAAGCTAATGGAATTTTTTTTGGTGATGACAGATTGTATGAGCTTTTCACTCAAATGCATATAAAAGTTCTGAGAGATTGGAATTGGAGTTCTACAGATTTTGTAGCAAATTCTTCCCTAGCCATGTACTTATGTACGTATAAAAACAACCCACTTGATAAATACAGATCCTGGTCACATAACTCAATCTTTTGTAGAGATTGTGGGTTCCTTCCTTGTATTGGGTGGAAGCAGTCATTCCCTACTGTAAGAAGAAAGAATCTGTACATGCATGTTGTGCTGGCAGCTGAATATTTTCTTAAAGATTTCCATCAACTTTTGAAGCAACCCTACCAGGTATTGAATATCTCCACCTTTAATGGCGCAGCACCACAAGGAAAAGAACAGACTGTCAACTCCATGTTAACAAGTCAATTTCAGAAATTCTCATCTCGCATTGCAATTACAATTCCTAATTCAGTGAGAAGACGTATCATCAGAGTTGTTATACACAAGTTCAGAGTAACTAGCAGAGTTGCAACTTATTGCATTCTGGATATAATACTGATTAAGCTCAAGCTTGAAGGTTTAGCTAGAGGTAACAACATTTTAGAATTAGAAGTGACAAAGAACCACAACTTCTGTATAATCAAGTTCCTGCAGCCGGAGGCTTTTTCTATTGAGAAGGGTAAGAAGTTTAAGTTGCTTGTCAACAATGAAGAATTTTTGTTTTGTGGAGTACATAGGCAGGAAGAGTTTTTAGTGTTAGAAGATAGGGTATACTTGAGATTACAACTCTGTATACGAGCCGAGTACACACAAGATATCATGAAGATTCACGCTTAAGCCTTAGTTGGTAATAGAGAAAGTTCTATTATGTTCCGAGATGCTTATACAGTCCGTTATGTACTATTTTGAAGTTGATATTCATGGCTTTGAGGGGTGGAGCATAAACTATTGTTAAAGGAGAACAACAACGGAGTTTGATGCATGCCGTTAAGATGAATAGTTTCCAACTTTTCATGGACCGAGGTGTTGAAGTTGTGAAGTTCACATTTCCTACTGCATTCGAGATAGAGTTGTAAGTCGACAACAGTTGTGCTCTTCATGGGTCGAGCTCAGTTCATATCCTTGAGGACAAGGATAAGTTGAAGGAGTGGGATTTGTCAGGGCCCTGCTTTAGCCTGCCAAGTTCAGTTAAGGCCCACCTGGGTTATGGGGGTCTAATAACCTGTTTAGTTTAATTAGTAGTTAATTAATTATTATTATTAGTTAAATAGCCGCTGCCAAGTAGGATTAGTAGAGTGTGTGTGTGTGAGTGGCACACGTGCACTCCAAACCCTATCAGTTATATTCCTTTCCTTGTTGTAGAACTCAGTATGAAAGTTAATCAGTAAAATTATCTTTTTCTCTCTAAAATTTTTGTTCTCCCCAACCTATCTCTATCCTTAGAGATCAAGAGTAGCTTCTGTGCTAATTTGTAAGGCATGTCCTTACATATAGTGGTTATTCACACACTATTTTTCATCAAAGCGATTTTCAAGAGATTGAAACAATCAACATGACTTTCGTCACGAGTAAAGACGAACTTAGCCAGAGCGAAAGCTTACCAACACATATTTTGAGAAATAAATAAGCGAGATAAACTCGCCTCGAAATAGCAAATGGTATAATCGAAGTCTATATAGCAACACGACTTTTATCTCAAGATAGGAGATAGAATAAATATACTTTTAAGTGATAGATAAGTTCAAGTTTCTACATACCTTTTTGTCGATGAAGATCCACAAGTTCAATAGTTCTTCGTCTTTGCATGATGAACGCCGTGGAGTCTAGAGCTCAACTACACTTACTATCCTAGTCCGAGACTTAGCTATAAGTATACTAGAAATCAAGACTTATAGTTTTGGAAACTAAACTTGACAAATAAGCTTGAGATAGCAACGCTTGCGAGTTCGACCGAGCAGTGCTCTAACACTTTTTACCGGAAATACTTCTTCGTCTCAGAGCAAATTACTCTCTCTGATTTAGGAAGAATGTCTCAGAAGAACAATAAACATCCGAACGACTAGTAAAGAGGTTCAGAACCCAGGCCCTGGATTGTCATGACCCTGTTTGAGGGTAAGAAATGGTTCTGCTGGTTTTGGTAAATTTGGGTGTGTTGATGAAAAACGAATTCAAACCCTAAATAATGCACTGCACGGGAGTACTTTTAGATTCGAGAGATCAATCTGTAAGACTCTGGCCTAAACCAAGAAATGGTCGTTCCAGATTCAATTCGGTCACAAAGTGAAGGAGAAGGGGTTGATCTTAGGGAGGGAAGCGAAGAAGGTGTTTGAGATCAGAATGTTGAATTATGAAGGTGTGGTTGTTTATGACTTGTATCAGAATGTGGAACTGGCTTGCAGAATGTAAGGTATCAGTTCTTGGTGTTTTCTGGATACTGTGTTGATAACACTTGTGTTGTTATTGTCGAAATAGATTGAAAACCTATTTATACAAGTCATTTGAGCGCACCCTTGATCTCGTAGGAAGTGGAAGAGATTAAGTACTGGAGTAGTGGGGTTGTGTAAGAGGTGGTGATCATCATGTTGTCACACCTTCACCCACTACTCTCATCGTTGTTAACCGTCTGTTCTTTCCTGACACTTTCTCGTAGTGGGCATGTTGCACGTCGCACGCTGTAAACCGCCAGACCAATACCCAGTGAGCATCCCCCAGTTTGTGACACGTTTGATGTCTCGATTAAATGGGTTAAGTCGTGGGATTTTCCGCAGAGAATAGCATGCGGCGCTATTAGGTTAAATAACTAAGTTATTTGGGAAGCCGATATTCATAAAACTTCGTATGCATTCGATGCATGTAAAGCATCGCTTTTAAGTAAGCAGCTCAAAATAATCGATGTTAAAGCTTGTCTAAATTAGTCGCGAGTCGATTGTCTTAAAAAGAAGAGCGTGACTGGACATCTTTGGGCGATCGCTTGGTAGCTCAAGGGGTGAGCTACTACTTGGTCGATCGCTCCCTGTAGGCGAGTGGCGGATGGTAGCCATTCTAAAATCCTATCGGTCGATCTTGGTTAAATCTAAACCGTTCAAATCGGCTAGCCAAGTTGAATGGTCGAGACGATTTGCGGCAGTTAATAACTGTTGTTAAAGCAGCGTGAAGGACCATCTTTGGGCGATCGTTTGGGATCGCACGGGAAAGTTGTAGCTAGACTGATCGCTCCTTACAGGAGAGGGGTGGACGGTGGTCATAGCATCACCCCATCTATCATCAAGTATCCAATCTAAGTCGCCCGACCAGGCTAGCAAAGTCGGACGGATGAGATAATTTTGCGGCAGCTACTTTCCATCGTTGTTTTAGGGTTTGGAAACCGTGTGGCCAACCCTAGTTTGGTTAATTGAACCAAAATGCTGGGCGTTGCTTTGAACAGGTCGATCATCCATGTGTGAAGACGAGCCGCTAGTGAGTATGCTGACATATCCTGGGTCGTCTAAAATTAGATCTAAGCCACTCGATTTGGCTGGCGAAGATGGGTGGTCATGATCGATTTGCGACAGTAGCATATTGCCGCGAGTACAAATTAGGGTTTTAAAATGGCCACGTCTATCCTAGTTCGATCGAACAACTTGATGCATTATAGACTTGTTGCGGGTAGGTCGATCGACCAAGGGAGGAGTTGGGCCACGAATGAACACACTGGTACTTCTTCGATCGTTCGAGACGCGATCTAGGTCGTCCAACTAGGCTGGCTAAGTTGGACGAATGCAATGGATTTTGAGACCGTTTTTGCCGGTCTCAACTCGTTTGAACTTGTTTTGCCAACAGCGCGATCACCCATATTAGGGTTAATCTTTCGAAGCTCTGCGGGTATACTAGGTGGAATCCGTTCGTCCAGGGCATTAGTAGGCCCGCAAGTGGTCACCGTGATGATCGCCTAGTTTTGCTAGGAGTAGGCCAGTCTTGTTGGATTGTGTGGCCAAATTGTGTGGCCGCGATTATTTTTAAGACTGGCATGGACAGTCTAGATTTTCCCTAAGGAATTTAAACGTGTTTGATCGAGCCATCTCTTAATTAAAAGTGCGTCGATACGAAAATCTCTTTGTTAGAGAACGATGCAGCCTGTGTAAGTGCTTTCATGCAGATCTCAATACTGACACTTCGGGAGATTCACGCTACTATGCTGAGAGTGAATATTTAATCGTCATGTCAAGTCAATATTGAGAGTTCGGTTGGGAACATAGAATAGGAAAATACTAGGCAAGTCATGCATTAGTGAATAATGCTGGTGGAAGATAAAATTCACAGAATATTTTGGGATTGCTGTTGCACGCACCATTCTGAGTAAATTTCATATATACAGATATATTGAATTGCTCAATACATATGTGAGTGAAGAGGCTTAAGCACTCATTGCTTTTAAATGGCTTATGTTCCTTTGCAGGATGACGGCGCATTAAATACAGGATTTATGATTTTATCCCTTGAACTAAATATCACCATCAACAGACCCGAATGTCACCGAACAACAACTGGTGGACTTGTGCATCAACGGAATGATCCCGGTCTACAGATCCTTACTGGAAAATCTCTGGTTCCATACTTTCTCAGAATTTCATGAAGCAGCCAAGCGATCAGCAACTACTTCTCCCGCCTTACTGGAAAGAACAAGAGCTACAAAAGTCGAGGAACCGCGAGAAACTCGAGGCAGTGCCAGGCGCCTGATCAACAATAAATATAATCTCCAACCCTCCATGAATGTTTCTTAAGGAAGCAAGAGGAAAGTTGAAGCAGCAACATAAGAACGCTCCTCCAATGTCTCGTCCTACAAAAGCATAAAGGAAGGACAACCAAGTTCGAAACACATAAACACCGACTCAACGTCAGCAGAATGACCAGGAAGAACCAGATTTTCCTTTCCCCATAGAAGAGGTGATCGAGCTATTGGAAGTATGGATTCAAGACGGTGCGATCAAATTACCTCCCGTTAGGAGAGAGCCGACAGAGGAGGAAATGGAGAATCCGCGCTATTGCCGCTTTCATAGGTATGCCAGTCATCCAACAAGTGATTGCCGAACTTTGAAACGCGTATTCAAATAAAAGGCCGATTCAGGGGAACTGAGGACTGAAGGAGTACACGAGAATCCTCTCCCAATTAGAACCTTCACACTCTCTGAACAACCAGTCAAAGAAGCAGTTCAGTCATTTATCGAGCACATCTGCGAATTTCTTTATCTGTCAAAGGCTCAAAGGAAGGACATGTTCGCGGCTTTGAACCATATAGTGTCTGGGAAATGTCTGTCCATTCCAGAAACACTCCCTGAACCTCCGGTCACTGACAAAGAGATGTATGACTGGGGACTTCTTACCACGGTCAATCTCCAGGAAATGTATTCAGCAGAGTGTTGGTCGATGTTGGCACGACTGTCAATATTATCCTTTGAAGACTATCAGAGCTGCAGACATCACTCGACAAGAAGCCACTCATGCTCCTGTTTCAGTCAGAGATCACGAAGGAATCTCCAGGGATGCGTATGGTTACATCATTCTCAAAATAAAAACTGGTCTAACCTGGGCGGAAACCAAATTTCACATAATTAGGGAAGACCCAAGATATGATATGATCCTCGGACGTACGTGGATTCATGCTGAAAAGGTAACTCCAACACCTTCAATTGCACATTTATCTGTTGAAGAAAGCTCTGATTCGGAGGAAATAGAGGATACTCCATCGTGCGAGCATCTGGAGGAAGTCAAAGCCTTGATGGAGAAAATGCGCATGCTTTCGTCAAAAGATTCCGCACTCAGGCAAGTCTTATTCCCCCTCATCCGTCCAAATTATCAATTTTCAAACATGTTGCTTTGGGATTCACTCCACCAACAACTTAGCTATTTCAAAATGTTATGAATGGATAACCTCACCTCAGCAATATTTCATCAAGTGGTTGGACGCGGAGCCTCTCCGAATCGAACATGTCACTGATACAGTCATTGTTGAAATAATGACTGAACACAACAAGCAGTATACTAGAGATTCTCCCTTGCACGAGTGTCTATATGTGCCGCAAGATTGGAAAGCTCCACAAACATGGAATCCCACTGTACGAGGAATTCCGAACCAGCAGAAAATATTCAGGGCACGAACGATCAATCCTGACAAATTTCATGAAGGGGATTTAGTTCTCAAAGCAACTAAACGCAATCTCCATTCTGCAAGAAAGTGTAACTGGGAAGGGCCTTTTATGATTGGTAAGAAGATGGTTGGAGGATACTACAAGTTAGCTGATATGAAGGGCAAGACGAGTGTACCAGTGATACAGGAGAATTGGCTCAAAACCTTTGACGCCTGAGACATTCAGCATTTTGGGGTGTTATGTGTTCAAGGCACGAATGAATGCTCGAGACACCTAATGCATTTTAGGATTTCTTTCACCTGTATTTTCAATTCCTCCAAAATGTTTGAAATATTTGCATCCAGTATTTGAATTTAGCATTTTATCAAAGTTCTTTTATTTAAAGAAAAATATCTATCAAATCTAAAAGAAAATCCTCAATCACTCACTTATCAAAAACCAATCAAAAAATCAAAACCAAGATAAAACCTCACATCTCTCAGAAGTTCAAGGTTCAAGATATTATGGAAAGGAAACTAAATGAAATCAGCAAATAAAGATTTTTTATCCTCTGCAATCTTCAGGTTTCGCAAGGCAGCTTTCTCCAACTCCAGTTCTTCAATCAACTGAGCGATCTTAGACTCATTCTTCATCACGACATCACTTGTCAGAGGTACATTCTTCTCAACTGCTTCTTTAATGGATTCAGTTCTATAACGAAGCCATCCCACATTAAAACCCAGTTGCTCAGAATGGTCCAAATTGTACTCCCAATCAAAGAGTACATCTGGAGTAACATTACTTCTAGCTCTGGTTCGTATATCGTCTATAAACCGCAAGATAACTCCTACTTGCTTGGTCGAGAAATAACTTCGTTTTGGGTCTGTGGTGTCGACGATATGACCATATCTCTTCCATATTTCTTCATATATGCCGGCATATGCAATAGGAACGCTAAATCCACCAACTAGTTCATGATACAGGAGTAACTCACCAAATGGAAGAACGAAAGCAATCCCTGCAGTAGAATATTTATGCACCACTATGCGAGTCTTAGTCATCGGAGAAGCTTCTCCTATTTCTGGAGTAATCTTTTCCATCAGTGGAGCAAGAAAAGTTTCTTCCATCATAGTTTCTTCTATTCCTGGTTCGGTTCCTTCTGTCTCTGAAATAATGACGACTCGAGCATCGTTCTCCTCAAAAACTTCAGCAGAAACATTCTCATGAATCTGAGGTGCGGATATGGTAGCATCATCATCTTGATTCGTCACATTGTTCGCATAATCATTGGCTCAATTATTCTCAACTTCGGCGTTTGGCACCTAATACGAAGATTACATGAGATTAGAACAATCCAAGCATGGAAACCAAAGGAAGTCATAAAATCCAGCATGTAAGTGAAATAACACTATCTAAGTTCTTTACTATACATTGAAGACATGAACAAATAGTATGAAAGTCATAAAAACACGTTTTATAACAAGCTCGTCTGATGAGATTTTACATTGCCCTGTATAAGGCGACTAACTGGGAGAAATTGGTAAGGAATATAAGGTTGATTAAAATACCATTCTCTTCGTATGGATGTTCTCTAAAACATATCAAAATTTCATAATAATTGGATAAACGAGCAAAGAGATGTGGCCGAAACATTGGACTACATGCCAGCTGAAAATTTTCTGGAAGTCTCCTGGAAGTTTACTGTTTCGACGATTTCGGCCCCTAAACATACTCAAAACTCAAAAATCTTCTTTCCTAAAGCTTTGAAATTTCCTGGGCATGAGAAAATTTGGGTAGATCGTAAAAATCCGATATCGGATGAAGATTCTACAACATTTTTACTAAGAGGCTGAATTCTGGATTTTCTGGTGGCGTATTTCGGCGAAAATTTCTCATGTATTCATACGGATTCTCATCCATTCATTCACAAATCATATATTTCATACTTCTATGAAGATAGTACAGGAGGAACACTTACTTGAAGGGTTTCTAAGCCATTCAAAGGATTGATGTTGTCGAAACCACCATTAGTAGCATTATTATCTTCATTCGGTTCTGGGTTTTGAAGGTTCTCTATCTCCTCATTCCCCAAGGAAGAATCCGCATTGATCGAAATTTTTATAGTGGTAAAAGGTCTTCGTTCACTCGGACTTGATGAAATTGTTTTTAAGAATTAATAAACTAAAATAAAAGAAAAATATATATACAAAATATTGTCACAAGATGAAGATATGACCGGGACTCAGAATTCTACCAGACTTCAATTTCATACAGTTTAAATACCAATTCTAAACAATAATAACTCATGATATAAAGTTTCATTGACTATAATTCATTGCCTGAAATAGATTTCGAAAGTAATGGATGTAAATCTAAAGCATGGGATATCAAAACATTTAAGCAAGCATAACCCATCAATTGAAATGACAACCATTCAATGATAATCATGATTCAATTAAATATTGTGCAATTAGTCATAAAAAGAATTACTATAATTACCGCATTAGTGAAATTTGGCTTCCTTCATTATCCCGGTGATGGGGTCTAGCTCCACATGTTGGAAACACGCTCAAAATTCATTTTTATTGCTCAATGGGTGTTTAAAAAGATGAAAAGGGAGGAAAATTATTAAACCGGGTTGTAACACTTATTTTTGTTACAAACAAAACTGTTACGGAGAACGATAGAAGCAATGTGTCACTGTCATTGTATCTATACGACTGCCATGTCTTTGTCGCTGTCACTGTAGCTTCAGCGACTGTTTTTAGCAGCAGTTGTTCTTCATGTTCTTCCTTCTTACGAAGCAGCAGAAAGATATTCTCTGCAGTTATGATTTTCACTCTGTATTGCTCCCCAAACTCCCCATACCCCCTCTCTGGTGCCCGAGAACCTATTTTATACTCAACAGGGTCATCCAATCTCTACATTAACTCCGGAAATCTCTTCATAACTCGCGAGTGAAAAAAAATATTCTCGGGAATATTTTCTTCCCTATTTTACCTCCTCACGCGTTGATTCTCTGCCAGCACACTCTGAACAGGTCAATACACGTTCCAGAATGTTGATCTAGTCATCAGAACATGTTCAAACTCTTCAAAACCCGTGAAATATTCTTACCGAGAAAGTGTTGCTCTGTTTACTTCTACGCGAGAATCCAGCCAATTTTAATCGATCAAATCACTCATGATAGTTTTTTTGGGACATGTCACAACTACCCAACAAATTTCAGCCCTTTAGTCTACCTAGAACTCCTTCAAACTTCGATCGGAAATCACACAGTTTTGTTCTTCATTTTCCCGCCAAAAAGAAATTCAAAAGAAGAAGATGGGTGTTAAGGATGAATTTGGGCTACGCATAACCTTGGGTGCCCCTTAGCCAAATCTGGCGTTCGAGCTGAATTTTCCAAAAATGTTTATTTCACAAAAATACCTACAAACACACAAAACACCATAATAAGTACAAAATCGAGTACCAACATAGAGAAATTTGAGGACAACTTAGACACAAAAATGTGTCTATCAAATACCCCCAAACTTATTATTTGCTAGTCCTCGAGCAAAACTAATCTAGAAAATAAAAACTTAACTCACTAGGTGGCCCTAGTGACCGAGATATAGTCTCGGGAGGGTTTACCAGAGGTGTACCCACAAAACCTTTACTCCAGACCCTAGCTATCTACGCAGAACCTTGGAAGGCACTAAAGAATCTCCTTGGTTGGCATACAATCATTGACTATAGGAGGAAGTACCCTGATGCGAAATTCCAATTGATGTACACGAGTTTGCACTCAAGCATACTAAAATTCATATAAAGTGACAAAGCTCTACTCAGATAGTTTCTGTACATCATAACCGGAGTCAACCAATCACATGGAAAGATTAAGAAAGATGGATAAAGAGAAAAGATAGATGGTTTAAAGTGAACGGTGTTTCCCATATCTGTCTGAAGGCCTCTGCCAATATGGACCTATCCTAATGGACTGAGATACCGGTTTGACTAATATCAACACAACTGGCATACACAAGGGGACCAGTGGTCGATAAACCTAACTCTAGGTCAACACAACTGGCATATACAAGGGCACCAGTGGTCGACTTTATTGAATTTATTCCGGTTGGTCTGACGGTCTGGTCTTAATTCTTTTATTTTTTTTCTGGTATCTCAATTACCCTATTTCACCCTAGCAAAGGTAACAACTTGAATCGTGTGCCCCACCAAATCACTTAAAAAAATAAAAACAGAAGGATTAGGATTCAACGAGATATGGCGAAACTACCATGTTTTTTTTTAATTCTAACACCTGAGCTCCGTGCTTTTATGAATAGACTCTTTAGATGTTTCCATCTAATCAGATTGGTTCCTCAACTCCTACAACCAAGATGTTTCCATCCACTTAGATACGTTAGTGCTATCCTTAATAGGCATAAATTTCTAGGCTCTGGAGTTTATTTATACTGCAACTAAAAAGTTTCTCCCATACCCCCAAACTTAAATCTAACATTGTCCTCAATGTTCTAAAGATAAAATTAAAAGCATGAACAAGGAGAAACTGTTACCACTTGAAGCAAAAGAGTTAAGGAAATATATTTCTGTGTTGCATGAGCATGGGTTACCTCCCAAGAAGTGCTAAGTTTAAAGTCTTCAGCCATACATCAGAAGGAATTAGTCACCTCATAGAATCATAAAGTAATAGACGGAATAACTGTGGATCACCAAAACCAAATAGGGCTATCACAAGTAAAAGGAATCTGCAACATCCCAAGAAAATTAGCAAATAAAGCACACCCTTGTCTAGTTTCCTGTTTAAGACAACTACATCTAGCTGTGGTTCAGGTTCAGGTTCTATAACAGGGTCTAGATAAAATATTTTCATGGGTTGCAATTCCTCATAAGTTAGATCCGAATGTTCAGGTTCTAGAGTCT
>NC_039367.1:133568787-133569057 GCF_003573695.1 Papaver somniferum | reverse complement strand
CATTAACTCCGGAAATCTCTTCATAACTCGCGAGTGAAAAAAAATATTCTCGGGAATATTTTCTTCCCTATTTTACCTCCTCACGCGTTGATTCTCTGCCAGCACACTCTGAACAGGTCAATACACGTTCCAGAATGTTGATCTAGTCATCAGAACATGTTCAAACTCTTCAAAACCCGTGAAATATTCTTACCGAGAAAGTGTTGCTCTGTTTACTTCTACGCGAGAATCCAGCCAATTTTAATCGATCAAATCACTCATGATAGTTTT